>NC_051239.1:11912713-11927713 GCF_015220715.1 Pygocentrus nattereri
AAGGAAACCCGCCGCCACAGAAGCGGCGCTAACGCCGCAGAGTAATGTCAGAGGGCCCTGAGTGCGCGAGCAGAGCAGCGGCGCCTCAAGGACGCGGCGTTTAAATCAATTAAAGAGCTCCTGGTGGGAAACCAAATGGGAGTTTGGCGCTGCATGTTTCGACAAGCCCCGCCCCCTGCGGTGTTACTGCCTTGTAGTTTGGTGGACAACTTGTGAGTATGAACTGCTGACCAATGGCAGAACAACGAGGCCACTCAAACAACCCAAATCACTGCTAGCCAATCGTAGCACAGGTGGCTGGACTGCTTTAGCCAGTTGCACTAGCCAATCCCAGAACAGGAGAAACATTGCTATGCAACAGTGCGGGAGGAACAGCAGGAGGACACTGCTGGCTAATTCCAGCACAGGAAAGACAAAACTATCCAGTAGTGCAGGAGGAACCGCACTAGCCAGGTTGGGCTCTGAAGCCAGTCCTAGTACAGGAAGGTCACTGTTAGTCAAATTTAAGGCAGGAGGGACACTTCTATCTAAGTCCAGCGTAAAGAAGGACATTACAAGCCAATCCACTAGCCAGTAGTGCAGGAAGAATAGTGCCAGCCAATCTCAATGCAGGAAAAATGCAACTGGCCAATCACAGCACGGAATGGGTGCTACTAGCCATTGCCGATGCAGAAAGGACATTAGCCAACTATAATGCAAGAATGAAACTACCAGCCAGTCACAGCACAGGTTGAGCTCTACCCGCCAAACTCAATGCAGGTCAATGTAGTTTTCAAACTCAATGTAGTTTTCAAAGAAAACTACAAACCTGTCTGAATGGTGGAAAGATGCTGCTAGCCAATCACAGCGCAGGAGAGCCAGTAGTAGCCAATCTCAGAGCAGGAAAGATAACTCCTAGCCAATCACAGCACAGGATGGGTACAAGCAGCCAATTCCAGAGAGAAGGCATTGTACCAGCTAGTCCTGGTGCAAGATAGACACTGTTAGCCAATCACTGTGCGGGATAACTACTACTAGCCAATCACTGAGCACGACAGCCACTGCTAGCCAATTCGAGCACAGGAAGGCAACTACTTGTCAACAGTGCAGGGTGAACAGTACTCGACAATCACAATGCAGGAAAGACAACTAGCCAATCACAGCATAGAATGGGTATTACTAGCCAATTCTAGAGAGTAGTGACCAGCTAGTCCCACTGCAGGATAGCCGTTATTAGCCAATACTAGTGCAGAAGAAACACTTCTAGCCAATTGCAGTACATTATAAACACTTCCAGCCAATCCCAACACAGAATGGGTATTACCAGCCAATCTTAGAACAGCTTGGACTCAACCTGCCAATCCCAGCCCAGGAGGTGGGGCTTCTTGAAAAACAGTACATGGCCCTCAACACTTCCTACCTTCCAAGATTTACTGTGTATTAAACATTGGTAATAATGATGAACTGTAAAAGCACAAAAGAGATACATTTAATGATTCATTCAATACTTCAGTTGAAAGACATCAGTGGCACTCCATGCTAACGTTTATGAGTCCTTTATCTCTTTTGAAGAAACATTTTTGGGGCATAAGCTTATTAGTGCTTAGTGAGTTTGAAGGATAATAACAAGAGCAATAGCAATATTTACAGAATTAACCCCGAGCTGTATTTAGAGAATAGGTTGGCAAGTGCATAAGTGGCTATAAAAATTCTCATTTCACTGTCATCTAATGACAAATTTACAGCAGTGAATATGAAGCCATTGAATATGTGGTGGGCAGCTTCAGCTTGTGCTTTTATGTCCTCAGTGGAGTCCATTCCAGCGATGCCCCCTGGTCTATGTGTTTAAACCAGGCAAACTCATTCATCTCTGTACCTGTCACCACTGAGTCAGTCACACAGACGAACCAAACGCAGCACGAGCAGACACACGTTTACAAAGTGAGAGTCAAAATAAAATCACAGACAGGCGCAAATACACACCAAGCCGCACAAACATTTATTTCAGAGACGTAATTTATTTTCTGGAGACTTTTTTACACGCTCACATCCGCTCGGATATCTCGATCGCCCACACAGGCTCATTCTCTCTCCTTCACCCTCACCCTCAGTCTCACACACACACACACACACACACACACACACACACAGAGTCTTCTTCTCTCCCCTGGTGGGAGCTTAGTGAATCGTGCAGTTGGCTGAGTTCCAGTCTGTCTCTCCCCATTATCACCCCCCCCCCTCCCCCCCTCCGCCATTCGCCCCTAAGGGGCACCAGTAGCCCTTATCTACTACAACCCATTCTCTACAGTTACTTTTTATGTACAACAACCCTTTCCCTTCAGTCCCCCCATACCTATCATCATTATATTACCAAAGCCCCTACCGTTCTTCCAGCCACCCCAGCAGTCAAGCGGCTGCAGTATGAGCACTTAGCAGCTGTATATTTTAACCACAATCTATTTACTTTCACTGAGATGCTACACCCCCGCGACCCTGACGGAGAAGCGGCTTAGAAAATGGATGGATGGATGGAGATTCTACACTAGAAACTTAGGAGAGGGACCTAAAAGATGCCTCACCCCTCAACTTCATTTACTTCATTAAGAGACTGACACACATGACTTTGTAAAACAGATGAAATATATAAGAGTCCATTATTCAAATGACTTGTCTCCATTTAGAGTGGGAATTCAGGCGGATTCAGTTTGAAAACAACAGCTTTCTTTCATCCAAAAACTAAACAATCTTAATATGTCCAGTAACATCTCTTATTATCATATATGCAAAAAGGAAATCTTAATTCCATATTATACAGTCACTGGTGTCATATGACTATGGTATAACACTGGTGACTGAGTGACCAGTGACATTCTGGTTAAAACTGGCAATTTTGTAATTTGGCCAACTCATTGGCGATCAGGCCTTCTGACCTTCGGCACCTACTTAAAATCAGTGATAAAAATGATATACGGTATTATTTTGACAAAGTTTTAAATACCCAGCCATTGAAGCACATAACACCAGTGACACATATACATTATGTGCTGCCTGATAAACAAAATTCTTAATAAATGAATGAAATATAGTGAGCAAGTGTGACTCGCCTTCTCATTCATGGAGATGCTTCCTCTCTGAAGAGCTTTGACCCAAAGAAGCAGTTTAATAGAGCTGACAATACTGTGTTAAAATGAGTCCTGATAACACCAGTGACCAAAATAAAATACATCTTTTTAAAATGTAATATAATGTTAGTGATATAAAACAGTAAACATTAATCTGTTTTACACAAATTCCTCAGTAACAACTCTTAAAAATATTGTTTTATATTAAAAATGGTTTCTCAAATGTGTGATGAGCTGTTTTAAATATGCGGAGCGACTTTGAAACAGGATAGAAAAAAGAAAAATCTGAGAAATTATAAGGGAACAGTATTTCATCTTAGATCAACTGTGTAAAAGTATGTACTGACTTTTGGAGCTGGGCCTTGTATTTTAAACATCTTTTTAAGCCCTGCAACCTTTGTGACATGGTTTCTCACTCCTAATGTCCCATAAACCAGAATAATATTTTGTAATGGTTGGGGGAATTCTCCTCACCGACAAGAAAATACCGTTGTTGGGAAATCAACCACTTTGACACTAAAACTAAGACTAAACAGGCTTTATGGTTAGAAATCTAAATCATAATAGAGACTTGGATTCGTTCAGACAGCTAACTGAACACAGTGTCATTGGGGAGGTTCAGTCAACAAAGTTAGTGTCACCCCATGGGCATCTTATCCACATCAGCGAGAGTGGCTTTAAGTTACGCCAAAGGCCTTGAAGGTGCCCAGGTAGTAATCTTTCACCCTCACAGTGCCTCACAGAGACACAAAAAGCCAAATAAATAGATTCCAAAGTATAATAATTATATTCTTATATGCAAATTTGGTTATAGATGATGTTACGTATAAGAACATGTTTTGTTTCTTTGTTTGGGTGTCTCCCTTCACAGGTGTACCTGCTCTAAAATCATCTAACCAATCAGAGGCCTGAACGGTGTATTTGGGGAGGAACCTAAGCCTTAAAAGAGCCTTTGAAGCTGGCCTATGAGAGAGTACTGATCACATGTGTGCTGTCTCTTGTGTTGTGTGTGATGCTTCCCTTAACTTAGTTTACAAGACTTTGACTCTTGTGTTGGGGAAGTGCTTCACTTTTAGTATTTTACCTGCACACTTTTAACTTTAATTTTACAAGAGATTGTTTATTTGTAGTACCTGGGGTTTCAGACAGGTAAATGGGTGTGCCTATGCATTCGCACCACATAGAAGTCTACTCTGTCTAGTTCCCTGGGTCAGGGGGTGGGCAATGCTGCATGGAAGTGTAGAGTATTTAGCTTTTGTTTCCTCTTTTTAGGGTTAGCTAAATACTCTTTGCTTGAATAGCCAAGTGTAGTTTTGTTCTATTCTTTGGTGGCGTCCACAGTTTGATTCTTGCAGTGTGGTTCTAGATATCATAGCACATATTTTTATTGTGGTTGGTTTTTAAAAAATGTCTTCAGAAGCTCTATCAGCCTGTTCCTCCTGCTTTTAGGCAATGTGCACTAGTTCAGCCACATGTTACCGATCCCACAGCGCCCTAAACAAAACATGGGGTTGTAACACGATGATCAAATTAGGGGATGATAACCAAATATACAGGGAACAAAACATGGCACTTTTCAAATTTCACAAAAAACAGCACAATATATTTCTTTGCTACGTTTAATATAGTAGAAAACAATAAAATATAACATAAAATGTGAAAAAACATTTGCACAAGCTATGCCCTCCCCCATTTGTCAGTAAATTATTCTCACTTAGGAAATCCACAAAACAGGTAATTTGACTAGGCATGGCCAAACCTTTACATACTGCAGTATATGTTTACAGGAAAAAAACATGGCTGTATCCAAAGCCACACATACTAAATAGTCCATCAGAAATAGTACACCACCAGTAGAGGTCCTTTCATTAGTGTAGTGTGTGGTTTTGAATGCAGCTGGTCTCTGTGAATGGGAGGGAAAAAAACAAATAATGGGGACCACTAATATCTAACCAATCACAACAAGGAGGCATATCTACTTGCCTGCCCATCATGTTGCACATACCTTGGCCCTAGCTTTATACAACTAACAGGTCGCAAACTTGATCTGCGAAAGATCCACTGCAACAGCTGGTTAGTTCTAGAAGAAATGGTGGAAGAGAAAATAACACCATCTTCCCCATTTCTTCACTACTTAAAAGGGTACTAAAGAAATCAAGACGGAAAAATACAAATAGGAAAGAATATGGCTGGTCTAGGCCAACGAGTGTACACTAGTGCGGCTTTCTCCACTAGAGCAAGCAGGAAGACTCATGCTGACGTTGGCTGACTTGGCAAGGCAGAGAGGCTTTGGAGGGAAAACCGAAGGGGCTGTATTTGACTGTTGTGTTTCAAAGCCACTAGCAAAACAGCTAGCAAAACAGCTAGCTAATGGCAAAATGAATGAGTATGGCTTTAGGTTACAGAGAAACACTACTTCTCACTTCTCTACGGCAGCTGATTCAAATCCTAGAACTCTCAAAAAACCACTGGTATTTGCTTGAAGTACGATGCCACTTTGGATGACAAAGAAACACCTGTGGTAATTGCGCTAGCGTCCTTGATGCCTTTAGGATGCATGTGCCACAGCTCTTCTGGGATGCCCAAGTCTTGAGCGAGGTGTCAGCGTTGTAGAGCAGAAGTAGCCTCAAGGCAAACCACTATTTCCCTCCTGCCTAATTCAACGCTTACCATTTTTGAAGACGATGACAGGTTTGTTCACCAGCAAAGCTTAACCACACTTCACTTGCTCCCTGAGCTCCACCGAACAGCAAACGAAGGGTTACAGTGTGTGATTAATGTGGTATCATTGCTGTAATGCTTGCCTATGTTTGCCAAGTAACTTCCCTCAAGAATATCAAGCACATGCTGGTGAAAACAAGAGAAAAAAAATAAGTGCTTAAGCTAAGAGGCCTCTGAGTTCAAAAGATTCAAACCCCCTGCGCTACAAAACCCTGGCTATGAGGCGTCAAGCGCTGCCCGCTGCGCTTGTGGGTGGCTTTCTACTGCCTTCGTTCTCTCTCTATCTCTTTATCTCTCTATCTCTCTCTCTCCGGAGCCACCGAGACATTCTCCTCAATAGCCTCTCGGATGGCTCCGGCTCACAGCTCTCCCTCCGCAACTCTTAATGTCCCCGCGCGGCGCTCGCCGTCTCACTGCTCGGATTTTCATAAAAGTCGTTTCTCTTCCCCTCGCTGCCCAGTGTGCGATACCGGGCTATGTGTAAAATAAATGATGTATATAGCTGTAGGGGGAAACCGGCCTCCCCCGGAACTACCTTGGCGTCCCAAGGAACATTGAACATTAGATCCTCGTTTAGTGAATAAATAAGCATTCAACTGAATGGCGACGTTAGGGACGGACTTTCGGCGCATATTTTTACCCGAAAAGGAGCTAAGCCATTAGGGAGTTAATATCAAATAAATCTCCACTGGTCGCCAGGCAGAGAAGGACCGGCGGCTCTGCAGCGCCCTGTTGGGTTACTAATGACCTGCGCCGGCTTCAAATGAAGCTGTTATATGCATGTCATTTGCAGTATGTATATATTTATATATTATCTTCTAATTGTGTTTGAGAAGAGAACAAAGCCACGAGCGCAGCATTTAGGATGAGGGCCTTAAACGATTTGTAAAGGACTAAATAAATTTGTTTCAATTAGTGCGTGATGGCTTGCGTGCGCGCGCGTGTGGGAGTGCGTCACACAAATGAGTAAAACTGATTTTCTCAAAATGTCTACAAACAAAACCCAAGTGCAAAGGTTTAATGGGCTTTAACACCTTAAAAGGCATTGAAATGGGAATAACATGGCAAATTGTATTTTTTTCTGAACAAGAATACCTTAAAAAATAGTGATGGCTGAATACTGAGTACACTGAATAGTAAAGTACTTGGGCTCCCAAGTGGCCGACTGCCTGAGTGCCCCATCAGCGGGAGATTGAGTTCAATCCTTCACCCATGGCCAGGTGTCCAAGAGGTGTCTATCTCTCTGGGTTGAGCATGACACTAGCTAAATGTTGGGTGAAGGAACATTCTCCTCCAGGCCTGTTGAGCTGGAGTTGCCTTAGCAGCAGTTTGAAAAGATGCTTTTGCTGAGTCATGTGACATGGAGCTCACATGGTCTTCACCCCCCTGGCTTGGTAGCACTGTGTGATGGGGGAGACCTGCCTAGCAGGTGGAATTTGGAAAAAACACAGAATATAACCATCAACATCTAACCAAACAGAATAAGGAGGCAAACTGTCACTGTTGGAACAAAACATAGTATCTCCAGAAAAGTTTACAGAAGAACATTCTTGACTTGCATTGGAATTAAATGCAAATAAAAAAGAAAATCATTCAGAATGCATTTTTGCAATAAACCTTAATAATGGTTTAATAATTACAATAATTCTATTGTAATTCTTACTTATTTCACACTGTTTCTCGCTGTGAATTAATTAACGAGTAATAGGAAATGCAGAGAACGTTCACTTATAGTTTGAATGACGTTCTGTATTTATTTGTTTGTTTTTGTTTATTTGTTTGTTCCGCTTACCTGCTTCAGGGTACATTGCTGCTCCCACAATTTCCCAAGCAAAGCTTATCTATACAGAGTTGTATGCAAAGTTTTTGGCACCCCGTTCAAATAACAGCTGCATTCCAAAGCCTAGGCTGCAGCCCAGGTAATGCTCGGTAGGACCGTCCTATGAAGACTCCTTCTTAGTAGCCTATTGATCACACAAATGGAACAGTCCTAATGAGGCCGCGTGGTGACGCCACCAGAAAGGTGAGGGAACTGGTAAGAGTAAATGGAACCTGTTGCATTGTGTTCGTTGCCATGGTAGCTAACACACCAACGAGTTTATGTAGTACAATAAAAATGCATATATATGCATTTTATGTGTGTGTGTGTATATATATATATATATATATATATATATACACACACACACACACATACACAAATATTTCTGATTAATATAAGATACATGGATGAATACTTTAATTAATCAATAATTTTACTCTTTATATTGAATTATAATTATAATGAAGACGAATCAAAGGAGGTGAACAACTTCCATTTCAAAACAAGCTCTGCTCCAACTGCATTATTTTCCACCATTTTCATGATGCTGTGAGTAAACAAAGGCCTGGAAGGATATAACCATTGCATCTTTAAAATCCCTCCGAATGTACGCTGCATTTCTAGGCTTTATGAAGGGTGCTTCACTTTGCAAAGGCTTTCTATGATGTAGCTGCCAAGAAATGCAGCCTAGGCTTTGGAATGCAGCTGACATGTTTTACTGATTTTCTAACGCATCCTCCACAGAGAACACACTTTGACAAAATTATCATATATATATATATATATATATATATATATATATATATATATATATATATATATATATATATATATATATACATACATAAATATATATATACACATACATATATACATACATACATACATACATACATACATACACACAATTTTTCCAAAAACACTCACTCACCCATCGACATAATTGAATTCCAGCGTGGTATCATGATAGGATGCCACCTGCGCAACAAGTCCAGTCATGAAATTTCCTCGCTACTAAATATTCCACAGTCAACTGTCAGTGGTATCCTGGTGTGGGGGTCAGAGGGATCATGGTGTGGGGTTGTTTTTCAGGAGTTGGGCTTGGACCCTTAGTTCCAGTGAAAGAAACTCTTACTGCTTCAGCAGACCAAGAGATCTGGGACAATTTCATGCTCCCAACTTTGTGGGAACAGTTTAGAGACGGCCCCTTCCTGTTCCAACATGACTGCGCACCAGTGCACAAAGCAAAGTCCATAAAGACATGGATGAGCGAGTTTGGTGTGAAAGAGCTTGACTGGCGTGCACAGAGTCCTGACGTCAACTGATAGAACACCTTTGGGATGAATTAGAGCATAAACGCATTCCTAACCCTTGTGAATACCTGCCCTGAAAAGTTGAAGCTGTTATACCTGCAAAGGGTGGGCCAACATCATATTAAACCCTATGGAGTCTTTCCGCTCTATATACACTATATTTCCAAAAGTATTCACTCGTCTGGCTTCACACGCGTATGAACTTGAGTGACATGGCATTCTGAGAGGGACGCATTTTTTTACAAATGTTTGTAGAAGCAGTCTGCAGGCCTAGGTGCTTGGTTTTATACACCTGAGGCCATGGAAGTGACTGGAACACCTGAATTCAATGATTTGGATGGATATATAGTATATATAAGCTCATCACTCATGAACAGTTTATCAGTCTACCCAGGTTTTAGCAGAGAAGCTCCTTATAGCCTGCCCTTACTGTCCAGCTAATAGTTAATAAACAAAGAATTGTGGTATTTCTTTTTAAGATTGCATGATTTATGTATTTTTCATTTGGAAGGTAAGTATTCTAATTATTCTGCTTAAACATTAATTTTTTAAAAAAGGAACTGTATTACAAATACTGCCTTTTCAAAATGTAACATAGACTGAACACAGATACTGAACACATATTCTCAGTATTTAAGTTTTAAGTTACATTCCGACCCTGATACTAATTCAGGCAGCACGTTGGTATCGTTGAGTTTTAGCACTGATATGCATCTCATTGAATATTAGTGCATAAGTGTCAACCCTGCGATTAAAGTTTCTTTGCCGAAAGAAACAGAGAAAATAAATGATCTGTGTCAAAGCATGTGAAGTTTCTCTCTGCATTACACATTGTTCCTGTTGGCTCCACTCTTAAAGACAAACAATAAAGTTTCTGAAAAGTGCTGATGATTATAATACGGCAGAGTATCACTTCAACCGCTCTCGTAGAGATGATGTTAGAAGACAGACCTAGTCATGCCTAAGGGCTTACAGTGGTGGCAGATGGCGTTTAGGCCTCAGTTGTACACCCTTAATCGTATGGTTATTGAGAAATTAGAGGTTAGCAAAGGTCTCCTAGAGACAGCATAACCTGGCTCTCAGCTCGTTCCAGTTTCTGAACATTTCTAACAAGTTTGACCCAAGACTAATCAAGAGAGACAGGCCATGAAACATAGAAAAGAGCTGTGAGCTGAGAGCTGAGTAATCTGGCGACTCTTATTGGAGGCCTTTTAATATAAAACCTGAACCTTTAACCTTTAGAGGTCAACAATTATTATTTTTGTTTTGCTGTACCATCCAAAGAATTACATAACTGCAGTTTTGGTTCTTAACTGAGTTATGCGATGAATAATAGTCACACGTGGCAAAAATGTAAAGGCTGTTTTATCTTTGAGGATTCAAGACTGTGCACAACAATATTTCATCAATTCAAGCCATGATAAAATACCTCCACTTCTGTATACAAATGCAATGTGATTACAACTGAAAGATTTCAAATGGCACATTCAACAGAATAAGTGGAAAGTAATTAAAGGGCCCATATCATAGATTTTTGCTTTTTTTAAAAAAAAATAAAATAAAAGTCTGACGCACTGTTAAAGTGTGAAAAGGTACCCTCCATATAGTTTGTACAAGCAAATGAACCTGCAAAAACAGCCCATTCTGAATGAGTTTTTGCGATGTGACATAGATTATTTACATATTTCAGTCTTAGAAGCACAGAAAACAATATTGATCCTAAGGGCTAAACAGAGGTTAGAAAATAATCATGTGAAAATGAACTACGACTGACTTTTGTACCTAAAAAAAACCCACACAAGCATTGTATGTACAAAAAAATTCAAGAAAAATGTTGGCTATGGCCCTTAAATGCAGAAATTACAGCCTGCTTTTGTTATCGCCTGCAATAACCACAACTTTTAAAGATTATAACTATACCCCAATGCCAGAGGTATTTTGTTTCTTTCAGACACTCTGTTGAAGTAGGTACCCCTATAAGATGTAAATAACAGTCACTCGTCCTTAACTGAACAGTTAACAGTTGTAAGTTTAAGAAGATTTTCCTCTTAACTGTTCTTATAGCTAATTAAAACTTTGGGGAAAAGAGAAAAAAAACAAGCAAGTTCTCTGCGGAGCCCCGGAGCCATCTGGAGCTCTCCCATTCTCTCCGCTCCCCTCACTCTTTCCATTTTTCTCGCTGCTTGCGCGATTAAATACGCACAAGAGACACTGTTTAGTAGGCTAAACAGCGTTACCCTTTCTGTTTAAATTAGCCTCCAACTCTCCAACAACAGCTCACTCACACATCCACGGAGAGGAGCCATGCAAATGAATGGTTGTCTGAAGACGAGCGCCGTCACTGTAAACTGATGGAATCTAAACTCACTGCTAGCTATCACAAGGCCTCTGTGGATAATGGTTTGAATAACAAACTGTTTGTATTCACACTGTACACAGCAATATTTTTTTGTCAGGGGGACAGAAAAGGCTCTTTCTGCATCACTAAAACACAGTTCAGGCTAAAACTTCTTTCCTAGATGCCTACAGGTGCATACATTTCAACTTCGTTGGCTAAAAGTGTGAAAAATGTCGTTTTTTCTGAGAAAATGGTAAATGTGGTAAACCTAAACACATTAAACACATCCAGCATTTAATTTGAAACAAAATATATGTACATATATGTCCTCACATCCAATATGTGCAATTGATGTCAAGTAAAGTGATAGAATTGAAGTTTTATATATAGAAAAAGAATATGTACATATATTACTTAATATTTGAAATATATATGTATTGTTATTAGTAGTAGTAGTTGTAGGTTAAATTTTGTATGTTGCAATAAATAATATTAACACTTCAAATAACTAATTCATTTTCATTATCAGTGGATAGTGTAGGGGTTAAGACTGTTAATTGTATTCACAGAATGCCAATATATTAAAAAATATGCACATGTATGTAGATGAACTATATAGAATAGTATTTACATACATGTGATAAATATATTGTCGTTGTCAGGACAAAACATTGTGCCAAAATGTTAACAGGAGACAATATACTACATACACACACACTCATATATATATACACACACACACACACACACACACACACATACATATATACACATACATATATATGTGTGTGTGTGTGTGTGTGTGTACATACATATATTGCAAAAAGTATTCGCTCGTCTGCCTTCACACACATATGAAATTGAGCGAGATCCCATTATTAATCCATAGAGTTTAATATGATGTTGGCCCACCCTTTGCAGCTATAACAGCTTAAACTCTTCTGGGAAGGCTTTCTACAAGGGTTAGGAGTGTGTTTATGGGAATTTTTGACCATTCTTCCAGTAGCGCATTTGTGAGGTCAGACACTGATGTTGGACGAGAAGGCCTGGCTCTCAGTCTCCGCTCTAATTCATCCCAAAGGTGTTCTATCGGGTTGAGGTCAGGGCTCTGTGCAGGCCTGTCAAGTTCTTCCCCATCAAACTCCCTCATCCACGTCTTTATGGACTTTGCTTTTTGCTGAAGCATTAAGAGTTCCTTTCACTGGAACTAAGGGGCCGAGCCCAACTCCTGAAGAACAACCCCAGACCATAATCCCCCCTCCACCAAACTTTAAACTTACAATGCAGTCAATTACCGTTCTCCTGGCAACCGCCAAACCCAGACTCATCCATTGGATTGCCAGATGGAGAAGCGTGATTCATCCCTCCAGAGAACACGTCTCCTCTGCTCTAGAGTCCAGTGGTGGTGCTTTACCCCACTGCATTCCACGCTTTGCATTGCGCTTAGTGATGTAAGGCTTGGATGCAGCTGCTCAGCCATGGAAACCCATTCCATGAAGCTCTCTATGCTGTTCTTAAGCTAATCTGAAGGCCACATGAGGTTTGGAGGTCTGTAGCGATTGACTCTGCAGAAAGTTGGTGACCTCTGCGCACTATGCACCGCTGACCCCGCTCTGTCATTTTACGTAGCCGACCACTTTGTGGCTAAGTTGCTGTCGTTCCCAGTCGCTTCCACTTTTTTTATAACACCACTGACAGTGGACTGTGGAATATTTAGTAGCAAGGAAATTTCACCACTGCACCACTACTATAAATTCAATTATGAAATTCAATGAAGAAAGCTGGACTCAGTAATCAGATTTCTCAGTGCATGTAAACTCCTACTCTGATTTCATGTCTGCATGCGTAAAAACAGACTGCGGTACTGGAAACAAGCAAGCAGCTTTACCGCAAGATGGCAACAAAACAATTTTGGAGCAATGCTGAAACCAGCTACCTGCTTGACGAAATTAAGGATTTAAAATTTTAAATAAATGAAGAAACGCCCACCAGAGGCTAGTAGAGGGATCCAGTGTGATGGACTGCAGCGAGAATAATTGCTGTCATTCTGATATATTGCAATACACTACAGGAGGTGTCGGGGTCAGTTTGACTTCTCTTGTTTTCTGTTGTCACCACAAAACAAAAACTGCTTGACAAAACTTTGCATCACTGTAACGGAGCGGAGCAAAAGGAAATGGCATAATGTGTAATGGTTTAATTAGCTGATTAATGAATAAACATCAATAGATTAGTCTATTATAGAAATGATTACTAGTTGCAACACTATTAGTATAATTCCTGATCATTAAAAGAATCTATTATGGAAAAGGGAATTTTTCTTGCTTTTATGCAATTAAAGAGTTTGATGCACAGTATAGGGCAACCAATCAGAGCAGAGCTCATTTACATATACCATTCTTGAGGCCACAGAAACTAAAAACAGCCTGTATATTGTACATTAGACCTCACTAATGTCATGGGTGGACTAGTAAAAGAGAAACACAGGCCGCGTGGCCTAGCAGCCTAGCGTACAAATTTGCAGGTATATTCCTGCAGGCGCATGTAATGAAACTAAAGGAAAAGACGGATATGAGAGTTCGGAGAAGCTCCGAGAGGTTTCGTAGCTAACCATGGTCCAGCAATTAGCGTTAGCATGTGCAGACGCTAACGTTGGTTAGCAAAGTCTTCGTGCTGAGGAGTTGATGAACTGTGCCGGAGATAAAAGCCTGGAGCCACACACAAATAAATCTGTCATTTCACACGTTATCATATTCATGAGTGTGAGCGCGTGAGTGTGTGTGTGTGTGTGAGATTGCAGATGTTACAATAGTTCTAAAATGCACTCGCTATTTGGGAAAACGACGGCATTTCCAGACCAGAAGTTTTTTCTCCGGGAGCGAGAGCTACATGCTGCTTGTGTTTTTTTGCCGTTTGGGCGAGAACGGGCGGAGAGCTAACGATGTTTGTCGTGTGACTCCGAGCCGCCTGTTTGTTTATGCTAGGCCAGTTTCTGCCCAGCGCTGCCTGTAAATAATTACCCACCCTAATTATGGCCTGGAGTTAGCGAGCGCGCTAAATGCTTTTCTGATGAGCACTGCCCTGAGTTAGCAGGTGCTGGGCAGCCCTCCTAGGGACTCAGATTGAAGAGGGGGGCCCTCATCCTTCTTTCGCTTTCCCCCCTTCATGTCCCACAGGCGAACGGCTTGTGTGGGTGGGTGTTTGTGCCCCCAAAGAATACCCCCCAAAGAATAATGTGTTTTACGCAGGGGGGGTGCAGTCTCCACACGGGTTTTGGATGGGGGGGCTGCATTACTCTGTGTGCAGCTGGCCCCTAATGCGAGATCCATTACACTGCCCTAAAAATGGCCTCGCTTTTGGAGAATTTGGTCGTTAAGACATGTCTTGCTGACAATTTTCTTTTTGTTTTATTTTCAAACTCTGGCTAAATGCCTCTGAGGGCCTTGCTTCATTTTTGGCCAAGTTTTTGGCAATAATGGCTGATGCCTGCTGGGTCAAAGAGCGGCCTATAATCCAATTCATTGTAAAATTAGACATACAGTTTTCTGGTCACCCCATAGCGAGCCAAGACACGTTCGGCGTCTAAAATTCGCTTCTTCACTTCTGCTACAAGGCTAACGTAACGTAAACAGATCTTAGGTCACAGGCTTTCATCACTTGTTAGCGACATGAGCTTTGCAGCTCAGACAGTAACCGTGTCTTAGC